>NC_092751.1:103906119-103913619 GCF_047496795.1 Chiloscyllium punctatum
TGCCTGTGTTTATGCTGAATGTGCCTGTGTTTATCCTGGACGTGCCTGTTTTAAGCTGGATGTGCCTGTGTTTACCCTGGACGTGCCTGTGTTTACCCTGGACGTGCCTGTGTTTACCCTGGACGTGCCTGTGTTTACCCTGGACGTGCCTGTGTTTACCCTGGACGTGCCTGTGTTTATGCTGGACGTGCCTGCGTTTACCCTGGATGTGCCTGTTTTAAGCTGGATGTGCCTGTGTTTACCCTGGACGTGCCTGTGTTTATGCTGGATGTGCCTGTGTTTACCCTGGACGTGCCTGTGTTTAAGCTGGATGTGCCTGTGTTTACCCTGGACGTGCCTGTTTTAAGCTGGACGTGCCTGTGTTTACCCTGGACGTGCCTGTGTTTATGCTGGATGTGCCTGTGTTTATGCTGGATGTGCCTGTGTTTACCCTGGACGTGCCTGTGTTTATGCTGGACGTGCCTGTGTTTATGCTGGACGTGCCTGTGTTTACCCTGGACGTGCCTGTGTTTATGCTGAATGTGCCTGTGTTTATCCTGGACGTGCCTGTGTTTATCCTGGACGTGCCTGTGTTTATGCTGGACGTGCCTGTGTTTATGCTGGACGTGCCTGTGTTTACCCTGGACGTGCCTGTGTTTACCCTGGACGTGCCTGTGTTTACCCTGGACGTGCCTGTGTTTACCCTGGACGTGCCTGCGTTTACCCTGGACGTGCCTGCGTTTACCCTGGACGTGCCTGCGTTTACCCTGGATGTGCCTGCGTTTACCCTGGACGTGGCTGCGTTGGTTCCATATCTGCATTAACTCTCGCCTTTCAAGGTCTTTCAATCTCGGGTCAGAAAATTCAGTTGACTTTCAGCTTCAACCTACTTCGGGAAGACAGTTCCAATTTTTATCTGCTCCCATCGGAGTGGGGAACGTCTTTCTGAACCCACCAGGCAGCAGCACGGCTGGAAGTTTAAGGTTTTGCAGCAGCAACCACCCTTCATCCATCACCACCCATTTCTCCATCCTCCCCAGTGTCAACGTCCTTCACCTGTGGCCAACATCTCTCTCTATCTACCCTCTCAAATCTTTGTTACCATCTTTAAGTGTGGCTTTTGTCGGTGCCTTTACTGACGGTCGCTGTTCTCAAGAAGTGATGGTATGGATAAGGAGGGATTTGGTTATTACAATAAATAAAACAGCAGTGCAATAACTGGAGTTTGGGTTCCCATCTCCTCTGTGGGGTTTAGAGGCTGTGAGAATCGACTTGATAAGGAAAGCAAAAACAAAACAAGAAATAGGTTATGCACAATGTCAGAAAAAGCAATTTTTGTATTGGCTCATGTTTAAGGTGCACATCATTTTGAGAGTGCAGTGAGTAAGCGATGGTTTAGAAATTTTGGGTGATCTTGTTTTTGGTGCCACACAGGGTCTGTTGCTTAGAACGTGGTGATGTGCACCTGATGCTGGGCCCTGAGAATTCAGTACACAGGCAGACTGTTTGAGCTTATACACGTCAGGGTAAGGTCCTTGGGAGTGTTGCTGAACAAAGAGACCTTGGAGTGCACATTCATAGCTCCTTGAAATTGGAGGCCCAGGTAGTCAGCACAGTGAAGAAGGTGTTTTTATACTTGCCTTTATTGGTCAGTGCAGGAGTTGTGAGGTCATGTTGTGGCTGTACGTTGGTTAGGCAACGTTTGGAATATTGTGTGCAATTCTGATCTCCCTCCCAAGAGGAAGGATGTTGTGAAACTTGAAAGGGTTCAGAAAAGATTTACAAGGATATTGTCAGGATTAGAGAGTTTGAGCTACAGTGAGAGGCTGAATAGGCTGGGGCTGTTTTCCCTGGAGCGTTGGAGGCTGAAGGGCAAAGATAGGGTGAATAGCCAAGATCTTTTCCCTGGGGTGCGGGAGTCCAAAACTTGATGGCAGAGGTTTAGGTGAGAGGAGAAAGATTTAAAAAGGACCAAAAGGGCAACTTTTTCATGCAGAGGGTGGTGTGTGTATGGAATGAGCTGCCAGAGGATGTGGTGGAGGCTGGTACAATGACAGCATCTGTATGGTACATGAATAGGAAGTGTTTAGAAGGGTATGGGATAATTGCTTGCAAATAGGACTAGATTAATCTAGGATGTCTGGTCAGCGTGGACGAGATGGACTGAAGGGTCTGTTTCCGTGCTGTACATCTGTATGACTCCATGACTGTAATTGACACATCCAGTGTAGAGCTAAGTCCCCCAGGTAACTGCAAACCTGGGGGCTGGAGCTGGGGCAAGGTCAGAGGGATTGAGATCAGTTTGGGACACAGTTGTATGCCATTCACTGACGTGGCACTGTTTTGTTGAGTGTGTTTCTTGCCCTCTGTATGGGAGGCTCACTGGAAAACAGTTGCCAGGCTGGAGGGGGAATTGCAGCTGGAATGAATGACTAGGTGGTTGCTGCACAGTTGGAGGCCACTCAGCCTGTCTATTCTAGCTCTCCCAGTAAGAGCTATTGAGCTAGCCTCACTCCTTTCTTGCCCTGTTGGCCCTTAAAAATGTTTTCTCTTCAGATGAATCATCCAATTCTCCTTTGGAAGGCCAGACATACTCATTCCAAGGAATGTTTTCCGCAGTCAGAGAAGATGTTTGCAATGCAGCCTACAAGTGGCTGGCCTATGATTGTGCCAGCAGAGAATTTGTTTATTTTGGAAGCCTAAGCCTCGGCAACACAGAGGCCCAGTGACTTGTGTTAACGGAGAGTTCCAGAATTTAATGTTACCTGTAAAGACGTCATGTCATTAGCTACCCTGACAGTGACAGCTGGCTGGACATCCAGGATGTTGTAATTCCGGAAGAGATTTCTAAGCTGTTCCTTATTTTCATCAATCATTTGGATTACCCTGGAACAGAATCACACAGCGATATGTGGGGTCAATCAAGGGCACTCTTTCATCCCAAACTCAACCATCACAGGTAGGCTTGCTCTTTGTGTTAGATGTAGTTATTGGTAGTGATGCTTCTAGTGAAAATGTTTTGAAGTCACTCTGCTTCATAGAGCAATGCTTCTCTGTTAAGGTTTGTGTACCATAATCTGCACTAATCAAATACTGTGGCTCCAAGAGCAGGTCAAAGGTTGGAAATGTTGCAGCAAGTAACTCACTATCTACAAGGCACAACGCAGCAGCATGATGGAATATCCCCATTTCTCTGGGAAGGTTTGTGCAATCAAGGACAAGATAACCCATGTGACTGGCACTCTATCCACGTTAAACAGCCATTGCCTCCTACTGATACACAGTGGCAGCATTTGTATTGTCATTTGTTGGGTTAAACGAGATTTGGACACGACCAATATGCCACCGAGCCTTTGAGTAGCAGTTGAGTGTGATCCTGTGCTTGGTGCACACCTAAGCACAGATACATTTGAGTGAGAACAACGGATGGCGATTAGGAGCAGGGACCGTAGCTGATACTGGATATCTGGTAAGGTCTGTGCCTCCCCATACGCTAGCTAATATAACATGTCATAAAGACTGGGCGTTGTTGAGACAGATATCTTGAGGCTTATTTACAACATTAACCACTAAAATTGTCATTAAGTCTCAGCCTTCTACAGGGTCTGGATTGTGTCTTATTGGCAATTACTGTTACATGACACACTTAACAACTGATTGTACACAATATGCTGACTCCATTAAACAATCAGAGAATAAGTGACTGAAACCAAGATCAATTATACCACTGCTTCACACGTCACATAGTGAGGATCCAGTCCCTGTCTGGTCAGGCCATAATACAACATGTCCAATGCACACAATGCACTGCAGCAATTCTGACAGCACTTTTCAAACCCTTAGGCTGGATGGGCTGCTCTTCAGAGGGCTGGTGTGGACTCAATGGACCGAATGGCCTGCTTCCACACTGTAGGGATTCGATGAAAACAGCTCTCTGATGTTTTACTATTGTGTTAACATTTTTATAAAGTGAGTCACTGACATCTCCTCAGACATTGGTGAACTTTCTATTGAAACCAGGAGAACAGACGATGGTCTCTTTACTCTGAGGAGCCAAAAAACCAGAACCATCCTCTTTGGTCTCCAGTTGAATAATTTCTAAAACCTCTTCAGGCTGTTGTTGTTGATGGTGATTGCAATCAGATAGGATGTTCTCTCACAGCCTCAGCACAGACGATACCCTCTGTCCTGGTCACACTTCTGTTCTCACTGAATCCCCAGTGTTTCTGACTCTATCACTCACTGTAGCTGAGTAACAGGGCTGGCAGAATTTTTTTCACGGACCCACTGTCACTGATTATTTTCAAGACGGGGGGTAGATTCAGCAACAGAATCAAACGCGACAGGTGGGGATATGAAATCTGAAATTCAAACAGAGCCCAACCATCATCTTATTGAATAGAACAGCAGGCTTGAGGGGCCGAATGGCCTACTCCTGGTCAGACCACATTTGTATGTAAAGGGCTTCATTGGCTTTAAAATGCTGTGAGATGTTCTGAGGTGGCAAAAGGTGCTATACAAATGCAAGTCCTCAGGTGGAGGCAGCTCCACTACAGCAGCCATCACACAACTCCAGGGTGACAGATATCCCTTGGATTTCCCCACACTGTTTCTCCTTTGCCTTTCTCAAACATTACAGGTGCTGGTATAAATGCAACTTGTTGGTTTCAGTCCACCTGGTTTCTTTTCCTTTAACTCTCCAGATTCCCTCAAAATCCACCTCCATGCAATTCTCTACAAACCATTGGGTGAACAGAGACCTCATGAAATCCTGGTGCTCTGATGGGGATCAGTGAACAGTCCTAACCACAGCCATTAGAACAGCCCCACCCTGGCCAACTCACCTCTCCACATCCAAGATTCGGTTCGTTTCCCTGTTCACCACGTGAATCAGAACGTCAGTCTGAGCAAAATTCACCCGGCCCTTCTGATCGACGTGGAACTGTCAGCAAAGACATAAAACTCTGGTCAGTACAGAAAGCGTTCTGCTGTGTTGGGATTTATCCATCAGTGAGACAGCCCCCTTGCCGATTGTGCCGAGAACCCTCATGTAAAGCAAGCTGCTGTCATTCCCTGCACTCTTTCTCGTCATGTACTGGTTTAACTCTGCTCTGGTACCCACTCTGCCAACTGCTCTAGATGACAGTTGTCAACTCTCTCTGGTTGGACGTGTTCCTGGAGACAAACAATTTGATCTCTTGCCTCTGACTGTCCCAATTACACAGAATCCCATGATTGTTACAGTGCCTGAGGAAGCTGTTCAGCCCTTGTGACTGCATCCAGAACCAACTTTCTGCTTTATTCCTGTATCTTGTGTATTGTTTCTACTTAAATAATCATCCAATGCCCTTTCAAATCCTAAACTGAACATGCTCCCAATACACTTCCAGGCCATGCATTCCAGACCCTAACTACTCAGAGAATCACTGAGTTATACAGGAAGGGAACAGACCCTTCAGTCGAACTAATCTGCGCCAAACAGAAAACCCAATCTGAATTACTCCCATTTGCCAGCATTTGGCCCATATCCTTGTAAACCGTTCCTATTCGTGTACCCTGCAGATGCCCTTTTAAATGTTGTAACAGTACCAGCCCCCTCAGATCATCTTCAAATCTTCCCCGTCTCACCTTAAACCCATTCCCTTTAGTCTTGGTCTCCCCCACCCTGGGGAACAGACCTTAATCTCTGAGTGAAAACATTTCTTCTCACCTTGCATTTGCTTTTTTTTTTGCAAAACACTTCTAAACTGTGTCCCCCACTTCTCAAGCCATTTAGGAGAGTGTTCAGTTTCTCACTATCCACTTTGTCCAGATCCTCAATCTCTGTCAAATCTCCTCTTAGCCTCCTCTTCTCTGAGGCGAACAGTCCCAATATCTTCAATCCTTCCTCATAACAGGAATATCTCACCCCTGAAACTATTCTCGGGAACTTCTAATGTACTCTCTCCAACACAGTCACATTCTCCCTCTGGTGTGGTGCCCACAGTACTTCAGCTGAAGTCAAACCAGTGTCTTTTATACATTTGTCCTAATCTCCCTGCTCTTGTACTCCATACCCTAGGGGTTGGTTTAGCTCAGTTGGATGGATGGTTGGTTTGCAAGGCAGTGTAATAGTAACAACATGGATTCAATTCTCATAACTGGCTACAGTCAGCTTGATGGACCCTCCTTCTCAACTTCTCGTCTTGCTTGAGGTATTGTGGCCTCAAGTTAAATCACCAGCAGTTGTATCTCTCTCTCTCTCTCTCTCTAATGAGAGAGCATCCCTATGGCCTGGTGACTTACACACTCACTCTATGCCCCTGAATACTATATGTTTGTTAACAGCTCTCTGTACCAGAGAGAGTATTCTGTTGTTGTCTGGCGAACTGATCTCTACATTGCAACTGTACTGAGATCCAGCAATTGGTTGCCTGTTGGCCTACCTTTCCATCCAGCTGAGTGAAAAACCAAAGGTCTTTGCTTTATCCAATTGGACAACTGGTGATCTTGACGGTAAATCAGTTTATTAGGGTTCTTGTGGTGCAGCAGCAGCAGCATCACTACCTCTGAGGCAGAAGGTATGAGTTCAAGACCCACCTGCTCCAGAGTAAAATCTCCAGTTTCATTCAAAAATATCATGCCATCCATGATGTAATATTTTTCTAGCTGGTGAGCAAGAGTTGCAAATATACTTTTCTCAGGCGACTGACTGTGTGGAGTTTGCACGTTCTCCCCGTGTCTGCGTGGGTTTCCTCCGGGTGCTCCGGTTTCCTCCCACAGTCCAAAGATGTGCAGGTCAGGTGAATTGGCCATGCTAAATTGCCCGTAGTGTTAGGTAAGGGGTAGATGTAGATGTAGATGTAGATGTAGGGGTATGGGTGGGTTACGCTTCGGCGGGGCGGTGTGGACTTGTTGGGCCGAAGGGCCTGTTTCCACATTGTAAGTAATCTAATCTAATCTAATCTAATCTAATCTAAATGCATCATTTTCTTTTTATAGGCCTTTGACTTGTCTTCTCAGGTGCTGGCAGTGATATTGCTGGAGATTCTAGTTTTAACTGGTGGCTCAATGGTTAGCACTGCTGCCTCACAGCGCCAGGGATGCTGGTTCAATTCCAGCCTTGGGTGAACTGTCTGTTGGAGTTTACACGTTCTCCCCATTCTCTGTGTGGGTTTCCTCCCACAGTCCAAAGATGTGCAGGCCAGGTGAATTGGCCATGCTAAATTGCCAGTAATATTAGGTGCATTAGTCAGGGGTAAATATAGGGGAGAGGAGTGGGTCTGGGTGGGTCACTGTTCAGAGGGTCGGTGTGGACTTGTTGGGCCAAAGGGTCTGTTTCCATACTGTAGAAAATCTAATCTAATCTAAACTTGGACTATTCTGGGACCCTCCAGAAGGTTTGATCTTGAGGCCTGTGTATGATGAATTGCTCTCCAATTTCAGCTCTGGTTTCCCTTCTGTCTCCTCTTCCTTCCTCATATGTAGTTGCTGAACCCTCAATCTCTCACTGCTTGTTCTGGGTCTCTGGAATTACTTGCC